>NW_025942635.1:0-783 GCF_000764305.2 Hyalella azteca
TTTACAAAGTATTTTAGTTTTACACAATTTTTACAAAGCATTTTAGTTTTACACAATTTTTACAAAGTATTTTAGTTTTACACAATTTTTACAAATCATTTTAGTTTTACACAATTTTTACAGGTCATTTTAGTTTTACTCAAGTTTTACAAAGCATTTTAGCTTTACACAATTTTTACAAATATTTTAGTTTTACTTAATTTTTACAAAACATTTTAGTTTTACCGGTACTCAATTTTTACAACGCGTTTTAGTTTTACACAATTTTTACAAAGTATTTTAGTTTCACACATTTTTTAAAAAGCATTTTAGCTTTACACAATTTTTACAAAGCATTTTAGTTTTACCGGTAGGTACTCAATTTTCACACAGCATTTTAGTTTTACTCTATTTTTACAAAGCATTTTAATTTAACACAATTTTTACAAAGCATTTTAATTTTACACAATTTTTACAAAGCATTTTATTTTTAACGTTACTCAACTTTTTTGAAGCATTTTAGTTTTACTGGTACTCAATTTTTACAAAGCATTTTAGTTTTACACAATTTTTACAAAACATTTTAATTTTACACAATTTTTACTGAGAATTCTAGTTTTACACGATTTTTACAAAGCATTTTAGTTATACTTAATTTTACGAAGCATTTTAGTTTTACACAACTTTTACAAAGAATTTTAGTTAAACGCAATTTTTACAAAGCATTTTAGTTTTACACAATTTTTACCAAGCATTTTAGTTTTACTTAATTTTTACAAAGCATTTTAGTTTTACACAATTTTT
>NW_025942636.1:0-409 GCF_000764305.2 Hyalella azteca
TTTGCTTTTTTTATATTCAATTTTTTTAAAAATCAAAACGCATTATTCAGTAGTGCCTATTTTCTATATTTACTGATTGCCTCATTTTTTTTCTTACGCTTTTTTGCGGTATCCACTGAGGTTAAGAATTCACTTTTAAGCCCCTCTATTCTATTTACTATTTCTTTTAGTTTTTTGATATTCTGGGGTACTGCCATGCTTTTGATACCAAAGGCTACCAATGGAAATCTGAGTCTAATTGATTCTCTTTTCACCGCCACCAGTGCAGTTTGTGTTACTGGACTTGCAACGGTAGACGTACCCACCAAGTTTACAGGCTTAGGCCAAGATATATTGTTGATATTGATACAGATAGGTGGCTTGGGTTTGATGACCTTTACCAATTTCTTCGCCATATTGTTTCGTGGCG
>NW_025942637.1:0-2647 GCF_000764305.2 Hyalella azteca
TGTTTCACGTATCGCTGGTAGCTCTGTCTGTTGGTTCTTCTAGTTTCTTTCTTCAGAACTTTAAAGTGATGCCAGTCTTCTACTCTGTTGCTAGTTTTGGCCCTCCTCCACGCGTGATACTTGCGTCTGGATTGTCTCTTTAGTGTGTTGTTGATCCAGGGCTGGTGGGCATAACAGACGACTGCTTGGTGGGAACGTGTTGCTCCATCATACCTACAAGATGGCTTTGGATGCTCGTCCAAAGTTTGTTGACAGAATGCGTGGTCGACCGGCACAAGTCACGGCTAAACTGCTTTGTCTTGGATCTGATGGTGGTAAAATCCGCTTTTTTCCAAATGCTAACTGTTCTAGTTACGGGTTTGCGACCTGCTGCCTTGATTTGGCTGTCTACTAAGACGATGTCTTGGTCTCCAAGTGGAGGGATGGTGGTGGATCTGGTGATGAGACTTGGTCTGTTTGTGAGAAATAAGTCAAGGATGGGCTTGCCTAGTGTTGGCTTATCGTTCACCTGGAGGAGCCCCATGTCTGTAACCTTCTCCAAGAAAAGTTTATTGATTCTGGATGGGTACTGCCTCCCGGTCACTGTCTGGTCCTTCCAGTTGATGTCAGGCAGGTTTAGGTCGCCGCCGAGCCAGACAACGCCGTCGGTCTTCACCTCGCTCAGAACTTTGATGATGTCTGCCATTTGTCTGCGGGGAATCTGTAAAAGGATCCTAGTATGAGTGGTTCGTTCTTCTTTTGTGTCTGGACCTGCACAAGCACAGCCTCAGCGGGCGAGTTGTGGTAGATCTCATGGGATATGAGGCCGGAACGTACAGCAACAAGGGCATCGCCGTAGCCGCCTGGACGGTCCTTTCTATATAAGTTGTAGGATGTTGGGAAAAATTCTGAGCTAAGATTTTCGGGCTTGAGCCAAGTTTCTGTACCGAGCACGATGTCAGGCTCCGCGACGTCAAGTAAGGTTTGAAATTCAGCTTTCTTGGGCCGTAGGCTCTGGAAGTTGATGACAAGTGTTCTCAGAAAAGATGAGGAATGGACAGGCTTAGGGATGTTGGAAGTGTCCCGTGACCCAGCCGAGAAGGCCGTCGAGTTGAAATTGGGCGAATTCACGGGGCGCACAGGTGTGGATGTGTGTGGTGCACGAGCAATGGGCTCAGCGCAGCATGGCGTAACCTTCCACGGCAAGTCAGCTTGCCCGCTTCTATTTCAAGATTCAACTGTCTCACAATAGGCGGCCTCTTATTGACTTTGCCCTCCAAGTACTGAAGGCAATCTCTATAATAATGACGTTGCAATAACTCAATTAGCTTTGATTCATATTTAGTGATTTCCTTTCCTGTCAAACGGCTTCCGCGGTTAACAGCTACAGAGCATGGAAAATTTTAGCTGCTAATTACTACTAGCTAATTCTGCTAGTACTAGCTAATTAGCTGCTGAGCATTTTACATATAGTTTCTACTTGAGTTGTGCTGCAGTTACATGCTTAATCTCATCTTTCATCTTAAAGCTGACATTCTGAGCTTTTCAACGATACTACTGCGATTGCTGTAAGTGAATTTGTACGCACACGGCTGCGCTTTAAAGATGGGCGGGGGGGTGGATTTCAGAAAATAGATAGGCCTTAATTCACTCGCTAAGACTACATATATTGGTGTATCTGGCATCAAGAGTCAGCTACCCTGTTCGCTTCGTACGGAGGCGTGTGCTGCAAGTCGCTGCTAGCTTCCTTGAGTGGAATTAGGCTACAGAAGCCTGTAGTTTGGTCTCTATGCTACATTGAGTGTCTATTTCAAGGCGCGCGGACCTTTGTCGCGCTGTCCTGAAAAGTTCAACTTTTTGTCACGGAAAACCTATCTCCTCCTAGAGTTTTGAAGCTACAGCGATGAGACATATACCACTCTATTTGAAAAGACCATACCTATCGAGTAACGAAGTCCTCTTTTACATTTGTGCATAGTTTGGATTCAAAATGGGGGGAAGGGGGGGGGTGGGTAATGAGAAAAACTGAAAAAATGGGAAAATGCGTGTAAAAAAACTAAGGCAAAAATAAAAAATCGGGCTTCGTTACTCGATTGGTATGGTCTTTACGAATAGAATGGTACAGTATGTGTCTCATCGCTGTAGCTTCAAAACCCTAGGAGGAGATAGATTTCTACAGTACCCCGTTTTTTATTCGTTTTCTATGAATTTCACGTTTTTATCAATTTTTCCAAAAAATCACACGAACAAAAATATCTTAGAATTTCTTTTTACATATGTGTACCAAGTTTCAGAGTGATCCGTTCGTAAACAAAAAAGTTTTTCCGGAGGGTAGACCTCCCCTTAATTGAATTCTTCCATAGTTGGTTAACTTATTGAATTTATTTTATCATAGGTATCCTTGTAATCGTTTTGAGATATACATTTGTTTTATATCAATTTAAACTGTGCACACACTCTGGCAAATTTTGTGATAATGCAGCTAACCATGAAGACATGAATCTGAAGGTGTCCATAAATCTTAATTCTCTTATTATATCTCGCTCGTTTGCAGTGATTTTATCTATATATGCTCCGACTTTGATATCTTGTGTTAAACTTATTTTTTTGATCAGTTTAGGGTATACCATATTTATTTTTCCGGACACTTAGCCTAGTACTTTAATAA